>NW_026867018.1:0-24400 GCF_026571515.1 Ruditapes philippinarum
AAATGAAGCGTGCGTGATTTAGTGCCCTTATAACCTATTTTTAGAACAATCTAAAAGGGATAACCAATTATCGGGATAGACAAAGGGAAGCAACCTGTAGATCTTAAATATGTAACTTAATTCAGTTATAAAAATGATAACTGCTTTAAGTTACACCCCTGACTGGTATATTGCTAATGTTTTCTTACTTGAAATTAAATGAATATTTGTTTGTACATGAGAGTGACCTTTTCATATTGTGGTTAATTATTTTGAATGGTGGTTGTTATAGCCATTTGCCACTTATTGATTAGAAAATACTGGTAGGAAACCCAGTTGATGTAAAGTTAGTTGTATGTATGGTTTGCATATCAACAAAAGTTACTGAATGTTGCTGCTGAATGAAAACTATGGTCTACTAGAGGTGCCATTGACATTTAACGGAATTGTTAATAAATGGTCTTGATTGAATTACATAGTGTGCGACTTGCGTGACAAATATTGCAGTTAGTACTTGAATACAGAATACAGTACTATTTTATGTTGATGTTTGGTGGTGCATGTATGGTGTACATTTAGGCCATTACAATTTCCCTGAATATTATGTGACACAATTTTATTTTCCAACTTAATGTGTTTGAAACTTAGTCAATGGTTATAGTTGATGGTTTGTGATGTACATATGATATCATTTATGTGTTCAAAAGTATGGTGTACCAGAGGGACAATTTTATTTCCCGAATTTTATGTAACGCAATTTAATTTTTGATTTATTTGCGTTAAATACTTTGTTCCCTTTTTGCGCAAGTGAAATTACCTTTGCATTTTACACATAAAAGATTTTGGTGAAATTTCTTTTATAAAAGGTTCTTTGGATCTAGATTTATTTATATTTGATCCACTCCATTTGTGTTGTATTTGATTTTGGAATTTTGTTGGTTCTCCCAATATGGCAACACCAAAGGGTAGAGATGAGGATGTAACTGGTTCTCCAGATTATAGGCAAGAGGACTTAGAATATTTTGCCAGGCAATTGCGAAAATCCGGATTATATGAAGTAACAAGTACTCCGAAATCTTATGGACCTCATAGACATAATTTTGATGGTTCTTATGTACCCTTACATGACAATACAAACGATACTTCTAAAACCGGAACAAGGCCTAAATTATTGCAACCTGGCGACACTGATCAACAGTCCAGTCATGCTAAAATACGTCAAGTACGCTTTTTGCCTACCCCTGGCCATTCTTTACTTACAAATCAAACTTTGAAAGGTAAGTTTGATTATATTCACCCACGTATTCCTGATTTACCAACATTTACTGGTGATGAGAAAGCCAAAACCAACTTATTTGAAGTTTGGAAGTATGATGTTCATTGTTTGATTGATGAACAGGTATATCCCATGCATATTATACGTGAAGCCATACGCAAATCTCTGAAAGGTACCGCTCGAGGGGTTTTATTACATCTCGGAGAGGATACTTCTGTAGCGGATATACTTACAGAATTAGAAGGTGTATATGGGAACGTTCAAACTTCTGAACGTCTTAAGGAGCAGTTTTATAGTGAACGTCAGAGAGAAGATGAAACCGTCGCTGATTATAGCATGAGATTAGAGCGACTATTAAGCAGATTACCCGGTCCAGTTAACAAGTCTGCAAGATCAGAAATGCTTCGCAGTAGATTATGGTCTGGTTTGCGAGATTTGGAATTGAAAAATGTGTCTCGTTTTCTTTATGAGAAAACTGATGACTATAATACATTTAGAAAGGAATTGAGGGCAATTGAAGAGGATCTTAAGCAATCAAGGCCATCTTCAAACCCTATCAAAAGTAAAACTGAATGTAAAATTCAACCTTCTCCAGGGGTTTCAAATTCTAAAGGAGAGAAAGCTGATGTAGTAGAAGCTAAACAATATGCCACCTCTGTTGAGAATAGGGTTTTGAAGCAACTAGAAACACTTACCAAACAGATGCAGAGTATGGAAGTAAAACTAAGTGAGATGGATGCTGAGATTAAAGGATTGAAGAGTGATAGAAGAGTAAGTTTTTATAACAATAGACCACGGTACAGAGATAGAGTAAAAGAAGCATCTGAAGAGCAGAAGCCTGAAAAACCTATTGAAAAGGTTACTTTAAACGACAAGCGACCTCCATCGTAGGGCAGATGGTAGGTCATGATAGTACTTGTGATGGCCCTAGTTCTTCTCTGCCTCTTATTGGTTCAGCCAATGAAACCCAGGTTATTGTCAATGGAATAGCTTTAACTGGTTTGATAGATACTGGTTCCATGATTTCTACTCTTAGTGAAACATGTTTTAAATCTTTAAATCCACAGCCAGTTATGCACAATTTGGAAGATTTTTGTTTGGAAATTACTGGAGCTGGTGGTAATAAAGTGCCATATTTAGGTTATTCTTTACTGGAAATATCTTTTCCTGTTTCAGATTTTACCCCTGTTCCTGTTCCAATACTTATTGTTCCAGACACTAGTTATTCTGTAAGTGTGCCATTGATAATAGGGACAAACATTTTGAATTTCTTGAAATCTTCAGGTATTGAGGGTTTGTCTGTTCCTATCTCCAATGCCTTGGCTTCTCTGGCCTCAGGTCATACCATACCAGTAACAAGTTTTCATCAGAAACCTATTGTTGTAAAAGCATTTGAGACACGAATCCTCACAGGCAAAGTCAGGAATTTTGGTGTTATGGAATCTGGTGTTACAGAAAACAATGATGTTGTTTCACTGAATATCTGCCCGAGGTTAGTCAAAGTTAAACCTGGCACTTCATTTGCAAGGATTCCTGTGAAAGTATGTAACTTGACAGCTAAACCAGTAACCATCTATCCTAGAACTTCACTTTGTAATCTTCAAGAAGTTGCAGTTTTACGTTCTATTAATCCTTCGGAAGGAGAAATTGACAAGTCCCATAACTCGAACAAATCTTTGGAAGATCTTGGAATAAGTATTCCTACAGACACTTTGACATCAGATCAACAAGCTGAAGCAAGAACTTTCTTAGACAAGTGGAAACACATTTTCTCTTCAGGACTTACTGATCTTGGTTGTACGAATGTTGTTGAACATGAAATCAACTTAACTGACCCGACTCCCTTTAAAGACACATATAGACGTATTCCACCAGGTATGTTTGAAGAAGTACGGGAACATTTAAAGAGCATGGTTGAAGCTGGAGCTATTCGTGAATCTCATAGCCCTTTCTCTTCAAATGTTGTCTTAGTTCGCAAGAAAGATGGTTCATTACGTTTTTGCATTGACTATCGAAAATTAAACAGTCGTACTGTTAAGGATGCTTATTCTCTTCCTCGGATTGACGAAACCATTGATTCACTTGCAGGATCGAAGTATTTTTCTAAGTTAGATCTACGCTCAGGGTACTGGCAGGTCGCTATGAAGGAGGAAGATAAACAGAAGACTGCTTTTAATGTAGGACCTCTTGGTTTTTGGGAATGTAATCGAATGGCTTTTGGGTTAACCAATGCGCCTGCGACTTTTCAACGCTTAATGGAACGTTGCATGGGTGAATTACATTTAAAAGATTGCCTCATATATCTCGATGACATCATTATCTATTCGGACAATATAGATTCTCATTTTCAGCGTTTAGAATCAGTTTTTCTTCGTCTTGAAAAGCATAACCTTAAGCTTAAAGGTTCAAAATGTGAATTTTTCAGAACCCATGTTCAATATCTTGGACATGTTGTTAGTTCTCAAGGTGTGGAGACTGATCCTGAGAAAATTAGAGCCCTGAAGGAATGGCCTGTTCCAACTTCTGTGAAAGAACTTAGAAAATTTCTAGGTTTTGCAGGTTATTATAGACGTTATGTAGAGGGATTTTCTAAAATCGTTAAACCTCTGAATGATCTTTTAGTGGGTCACCCTACTAATAAGAAGGCAGTCAAATGTAAAACCTGTACACCATGGAAATGGGAGAAAGAACAACAAGAGGCATTTGATATTTTGATTCAGAAATTGTCTTCTCCACCCATTTTGGCTTATGCTGATTATACCAAGCCGTTTATTCTCAATATCGATGCTTGTTCAGGTGGGCTTGGTGCAGTTCTTTACCAAAACCATGACGGGAAGGAGCGAGTTGTTTCTTATGCCAGCAGAGGATTAAGACCAAGTGAGTTGAACTATCCAGCACACAAGCTAGAGTTCTTGGCACTCAAATGGGCAATATGTGACAAATTTCATGAGTATCTATATGGAAATTCTGTTACAGTCCGTACTGACAATAATCCCCTAACCTACGTTTTCTCTACTGCTAAATTAGACGCCATGAGTCATAGATGGTTAGCCGCATTATCAACCTATAACATCAATATTATATACAGGGCAGGAAAACATAACAATGATGCCGATGCACTATCTCGACTACCTAACCCTGATACTAGAAACACCATTCTTTTCTCAGATGCAGTTAAAGCTTTACTTCAAGCTCATTCAGAAGGTCAAGGTCAGATTCCAGCCATGGAATGTGTTTCCTTGACTCAGCAAGTTTTGGACTTGAATCCCAAAGATGAGACATGCTTTGGTACTCACTTTAAAGCTGTCGATTGGAAGCAAGAACAGAAGGGTGATCCTACACTTGCTCGTGTGATACAGCTTTTACAAGCTGGTCATAGACTTACGGATCGACAGAAGTCACTTGAACCTGAATCAGTGAGAAAATATCTCAAAGAATGGAGTAATTTGTATTTACAGAATGACGTCTTGTATCGTAAAGGCACATCTAATGGGTACCCTGTTGTTCAACTTGTGTTACCAGATCATTTTCAGGATGTTGTTTTTACAGGTCTTCATGATGAAGCCGGTCATCAAGGCTGTGCACGTACTGTTGCCCTTATCAGATCAAGATTCTTTTGGCCTCAATTGGAACAATCTATAGAACATCGTATTCGTCATTGCCCTCGTTGTATTTGTCGAAAGACTTTGGATAAGACTTCTGCCAAACTTGTACCTATTCATTCTAGTTATCCTATGGATTTGGTATGTATGGATTTTTTGTCACTAGAAATGTCAAAAGGAGGCTTTGAAAATATTTTGATAATTACTGATCACTTCACTCGTTTCGCACAAGCAATACCAGCTAAGAATCAAACGGCTCATACCACTGCAAAACTTCTATTTGAAAATTTCATTTGTCATTATGGATTTCCGAGTCGTTTTCATAGTGACCAGGGTAGAAATTTTGAAAGTGAGGTTATTCTTGAATTGTGTAATATTGCACATATAGAAAAGACTAGAACTACCCCGTATCACCCGCAAGGGAACGGAATGCCTGAACGTTTTAACGAAACGTTGATGAACATGCTTGGCACTCTAGAAGAAGACAGAAAGTCCAATTGGAGAGCTCATGTCCCTGCACTTGTTCATGCGTATAACTCAACGCCACATTCAAGCACAGGTTATACACCCCATTTTTTAATGTTTGGACGTCATCCTCGGCTAGCAATCGATGCATTTTTAGGTATCGAACCTAATCGTACTAAGCCAACAGATAAGTCCACATATGTATCTGGATTACGTAGCAGACTTAACTTTGCTTATAAGGCAGCTAGTCGTGAAGCTCGTAAACAGGGTCAAAGACATAAGAAATGGTATGATCTGCGGGTCAGGGAAGCCAAGGTTGAAATTGGAGATAGGGTTCTTGTTCGGAATGTTGGAATAAGGGGTAAAGCAAAGTTGGCTGATAGATGGGAGAAAAATGTTTATGTGGTGGTCAGTCAACCTACGTCCGATATCCCTATATTTGAAGTCAAACGGGAGCATGGTAAGGGAAAACATAGACTCCTTCACAGGAATCTCTTACTCCCATTGACAGGTATTCCGATATCAAAGCGTAAAGCTTGTGACCCTGATATCTCAGTTGATCATAAGAGTGATTCAGGTACATCTCCTGGTCTATGTCCTAATAATCATCCTGATACTTTTACACCAACCATCCCTAATACTGATAATTCTGTTCAACAAAATGTTGATTCTTCTATTTCAGACTCATCAGGTAAATATATTATACCAGCACGTCGGAATAATCAATCAAAAGCTGATGGGAAGTTGTCGAACCAGAATAGTACTGATAAGCAAAAGCAGCTGCCATGTCAGTCTGATGAACCATTTAGGAGACAAAGAAGAAACAGGGCCCAGCCTGCATGGATGAGGAATAGTTCATGGCAATTCAACTGATTCTTAATACTTTTATAGTATATCAGTTGTGACATATTCATGAATTTGACAATTTTGTTTTAAATGTAAAACATACGTTTGATTTTATCACAATTGAGTTTTCTATATTTTGTAGAAATCTTAAATAAAGCAAATATTTCAAATATTTATTATCCAACATTTTATTTACTTTGTTCCCCTTTAAGTTTTGTTCATAAGTTGAACAATTTGGAAAGAAACATTTTAGTACAAATGTACTAATGATGTACTATTGGGTACTAATGTACTCTTTTATCTATTACATATAGATGTGTTTATTTGAATTATATTGGAGTGCACGCCTATAATTCAAATATAAATACTTTACAGTATTACATTATCCTCAATTTTGATTAAAGATATGTTTTAATCATGTGTACAGTCAGCGGGCAGCTTTGTTTGATGCCTAACAGTTCAGCAAAAGCCCTTATATATGTACTAAATAAGAATTTGAAGTGCCTTTATTACATATTGAGTTAATTTCATTTCATAGTAAATTTGGATTGTAAATTTTAAAGCACTTCTGTTATTTCTTCAGCTTTACTTAACGGTAATGTCATAAATTATTTAAATGTCGGGACGACATTTCCCGAAGTGGGGAAGTATGTCACGAGGGTAATATACCGACATGTATAATTTATTGTTTGTATGTATGTCTTATATATTGTGTCGTTATATATTCCCTGTACGTTTGTCATTTTGTTATATCATATATGTCCTATATATTTGTCCTATTCATCCCCCATATTTTTCTCATTTTCATTCATCCTTTTCATTCATTGCAACATGTAACACTTAATGTCATTCTATATAATGCATAACAACTAATTTCTTCTGGACGGGCCTCCTAACATTTACTCACCCGGATTGGAAGTCACGCATGCGCACATTGAATACACTTCCATTGGTTTGCGCCACGAAGTAGCTGTGTTTGCGTTTTCTTTCATCCTTAGTAAATTGTTTATTTGTTTCCGTGCCATTACAGGTAATTTTGGTTGTTATTTATTACTCGTAATGTATTCATTCAATTATTGAAATGACATGCGTGTTGCATTTTGTATTTTGCACATTGAATACACTTCCATTGGTTTGCGCCACGAAGTAGCTGTGTTTGCGTCTTCTTGCATCCTTAGTAAATTGTTTATTTGTTTCCGTGCCATTACAGGCCGAAACAGCCCCTCCTTTATTAGGAAAGAGGAACCCTACGACATATACATTACGCTCACACCTGTAATTAGATAAATCAAAATATCATTTAATGTATATTTTGGTGAAAACGCTTTCTTTTAATGTTCCAAATAAAATATATGACTTTATGATCAACATGCAAATAAACAGAAACAGTAAAACGCATCTGACAATTGAAAGAGACGTCCTGGAAAATTGCCTGAATAAAATTGTTGAGGGTTACGTTTTCAAAGTTTTTAAATAAGAAACAAAAGCTGGCATATAAATTGTTGTAGTATCTTTTTCATAAATGTCATATGCCGAATTTTTCATTATTTGACTTCAAGTTTCTCACTACCATGAAGTTGCGACGACAATGATTTATCTTGATGTCGAATACATATTATACATTACCCAACACAATAACAAGAAGAAGAACAAGAAAAACACTGCATTTGTACATGTACTTTTATTACAACAAAAAAGAAAGAAAACAAACAAATTTTACATATAGTTACATGTATATGTACAGTACCTGCTACAGTACATGTACGTACGTAAACTGATATTTAAATACAGTAATTAATTTTTAAAATTTAAGGTTTCCACCGCGTTGACCGGCGTTGACCGGTGTTGACCGCCGTGTTCCCCCGCAATTTACCACTGCGTTCCGCGGGGGAAACGGTTTCAGCCGCCGATTTATGTCCGCGGTGGTGAAAATTTTCTGTCCGCGGGGTCACGTGGACAATATCTGAGCAAATTTTCGTCCGCGGTAAACCTCATCCGCGGGGTCACGCGGGTTTTGAAAAAGTCGCGCTGAGCGTACTGTAAATATAACCAAGTGTTTTATCTAGTACTATTCACTTTAGTCAATTATGACACTAACAGCACACCATACTATTTCAAATGTGACCCCTTCACAAAAATACTATCCACTATTGTATATTCAACTTCAATATAATCACATAATCAAATATATATATCTGTCAAATAACATCAAAACTTTACCTGTAGGTTAATGTCTCTAAAACTTCACCATACAATATCAATCAACTTTACCTTCAATTCTCAAATTCACTAGTCACAAAGTGAAATAAATATGACAAACTTTCTCAATACCTTGTAAATAAATGCAATAACTGAAATTCTGTATGTGAAGTAATGTCAATAATACTCCACCATACAAACCACAATTATTTCATAAGGTCAAGGTTATCATTCAATACCAGTATCAACAACTCAACTCACTTTTACTTGTCTACATATTTAGTATCAAACACAATTCATTTTCCAAAGAATGCTCTCTTCAACAGAACACTATCAATAGGTTTCACCAATTCCGAATGTACCGGATAAATCAAAATATAGATCAAAACAAAGTTATTTCACAGCAAAACACTTTATCTGTATTTTGATATTACCTTTACACAAATTTAAAACAAAACTCAATTTCCTTTCTTGCAGATTTAGAACTGGTAGCAGTTACCAATAACTAAATGCTAATAATATACTCAAACTCAATTACAGGCAACCATAAATCATTACACATGGGAGATACATGTCTGGTATATAAAGGGTATATGGGATATGTTCAGGATTATACAGGTCTTAAATAATAGGGATATGAAATGAAGTGTTAGTCAATGCTCACCAATTACCAGAAAAGTATAAACATGCAAGATCCTTCTGCCAGACTAGACATTAGAAATCTGTGATGTTGTGAACCATGACAGCCAGTAACACACATTACAACAAGTCAAATCTGAAATTTATAAAATAAAAGCAATAAAAAATAAAACAATATCAATTCATACAGAAATCTACATGTACAAAATACCTGTCAACTGTCAGAATGGAAAACTTACAAATATCAAGATTTAAATTAAAACTGTCACTTTATATCAACTAATAATCTTCAAAATAAAAGTCAGTACATGGAATTAAATAAGTAGAATCACTGGTTTTAACAAATTTCACAAAATTAATTAATTGCAGTCACTTCCGTTGCACTGTCACTCCAAAATGAAAGTAGGTTGAAACGTATTGTAATCCGAATTATCCGACAATGAATGAATAAATCCTGTATATATCGATGTGTTTCAATTCAGATGATGTTTTAAAACAGTTAAACAAGCTTGTTATAATTATAAAACCTTTGTAAACAATAAATTTCACCGTTGTTTACATTTTCACGGGTGATACATGTTTTACCACATTCCTGAGGAAATACGGGGAATCCACACAAATATCGGTGACGTGTACACAGTGGAAAATACCAATTCGTCCCAGGCCAATTCGTACCAAACAAACATCAAAATGCGCCTTCTACAACTTTAACCTCAAGGTCCCCCGTTGGGCGCCATTTGTCGCAGTCCACTCTTACGATATGGGAAAGGTGCTGCTAAGAGGTTCTGGGCTTGAGGGTTGCTATAAAAATACAGAAATACGCTCTCAGAAAATATTTATTATCGATGAATACGAAGTCTGGCTCGCGCCATGAAAATCTTCAGTAGGAGTGCAAAGACAAAATAATGACAAATGACACAAAATCATGAATGGCAAAATGTAGAATAACAAGTATGGGATCAATACAGACATTCATATTTACCTATAAAAATACAGAAATACGCTCTCAGAAAATATTTATTATCGATGAATACGAAGTCTGGCTCGCGCCATGAAAATCTTCAGTAGGAGTGCGCATGCGTGAAGGTACTTAGTGCGGAAATAGAATATTTAAGATTGAGGCCCGTACCAATGGTTAGTACATACTTGTTAATAAATGAATAAATGAAGAAATGAATGAATGAGTAAATGAATAAAAGGATGAATGTATGGAATATAGGATAAGGACACAAATATAGGACTTCACAATCTACGGTGTACAGTACGGGACATACATTTACAGCAAAAATTGAAACAAAATCCTTTAGTGTATTCGGCAAATTTGAAACATAAAACATTTGTTTTGAACAGTTTACCATTAAGACTAGAAATGTGTCATCATGCCACGGATGCCCCCGCATGCAGCCAAAATTTCAGATGGTGCTTTAATTATTTTTTTCATTTTAAGTTCAAAGCCCTTAAAACGTTTCAATGTTAAAACAAACCATTTTCATACAATGTTCAAGGCACTGAAATTATTTAGTCTAAACCTTTTAAAAATAGCATATTGCATATTTGTAGTCAAAATAATGGCTAAAAGTAAGAGTGCTGAAAGTGAAAGTTCAAAATTTTTCCAACATTCAGGAAAGATAAGTTTGTCTTAAATCATTGAACTACAACCAAATTCAAACTTAAACTGCTTATTCCTAAGATGTATCTATATTATTTTCAAAGTGAAAAGAACATAACTCTGCCAAAAAATCATCAAACCATGACGAAATTCCAACTTGACCTGCCCATTCCTTTGACATATCCATATGTCAAATTTAAGTTGAATATGTAACACTGTTGGGTAGATAATGAACAGAAACTGTAAATTTCATATTATTTTCAAAGTGAAAGGGGCATTACTCTGCCAAAAATCATTGAACCATGACCAAACTCGAACTTGGCCTGGGCATTCCAAAAACATATCCATATGTCAAATTTGAGTTGAATGTGTTGTACCATTGGGGAGATAATAAACGGAAACTGAATTTCATATTACTTTCAAAGTGAAAGGGGCATAACTCTGCCAAAAATCATTGAACCATGACCAAATTTAAACCTGACCTGCACATTCCTTTGACACATCCATATGTCAAGTTTGAGTTGAATGTGTTGTACCTTTGGGGAGATAATGAACGGAAACTGAAAATTTCATATTATTTTCAAAGTAAAAGGGGCATAACTCTGCCAAAAATCATTAAACAACGACCAAATTCGAAGTTGACCTGTATTTTCTCATGACATATCCATATGTCAAGTTTGAGTTGAATATGTTGTACCGTTGGGGAGATAATGAACGGAAACTGAAAATTTCATATTATTTTCAAAGTAAAAGGGACATAACTCTGCCAAAAGCATCGAACCATGACCAAATTCAAACTTGACCTGTATTTTCTCATGACATATCCATATGTCAAGTTTGAGTTGAATGTGTTGTACCGTTGGGGAGTTAATGAACGGAAACTGAAATTTCATATTATTTTCAAAGTAAAAGGGGCATAACTCTGCCAAAAATCATCGAACCATGACCAAATTCGAACTTGACCTGTATTTTCTCATGACATATCCATATGTCAAATTTGAGTTGAATGTGTGCAACCGTTCTTAAGATAATGAACGGAAACTGATGATGACGGAATGACAGAAGGACGGAAGGACGGAATGACGGAACAGGGTAACACTATATGCCCCGGCCATTACATGGCGGGGGCATGAAAACATTTTGAATGATAGCAAAACATGTAAAAAGAAATATTAAATTAATAACCAAAATATGACCGTTTTCATTACATGTCCAAAACATTTTAAAATGTATGCATATAAGCGTCGTACTAGTACATATTATCTACTTTTTCAAACTTTATAGATCATCCCAAGTACAAGTCAATTTGCAAGTCATTAAACATATTAAGCAAAACTTTACGAAGTGTCAAACCTCTTTTTATATGTCAATTCAACGAAAGATATCATAATAATTTTGTTTAGTATTAAAAATTGAATAAATGCTTAGAAATATAATGTTAACTTACCAATGCAATTTTAAGACCTGTTTTATAACAGTTTAGACCTGTTTTATAACAGTTTACTGTTACAGTAAAGTTATTGAATAGACTATTAAACTATATATCAATACATCTACATAATACAGTTCGTCATATCACTCTAAAATAAGCTGCATATACAATAAAGAGCAAACATTTCATATTATTAGTGTAACATCAAAGATTTATTGTCTACCACGAGGTCCGGTGTTCATTAAGAAAAAATCAAGACCAAATGATTCTGATTTTATTTCCGTTTTTTTTAATATTAAAATTGATTTCAAATCTTTAAATTGAGGCATAAACAGAATTTAAAAGAAATCCAGACTTGCACAAAAAACAACGCTATTTTGAAAATAAATCAACGAAAAAAAAATCGGATCAAAACCAATTAATTTTAAACTCAAGATTTGATATTTGTATCAACTGTCTAATTCCCACATCTTTTAAAATAATAATCAACATGTTCATTCCAAATTATTATAACCATGCTATTCCAAGTTCAAATTTATCTTCTTAATATACATATATTTAATTTATGAGACTAAACAATGGAGAACATTTCAGTTTTTATATCTGATCCTGATTTTGTTCCTGATATTTAAATCTTAGTTAACATGTCGCCTGAAGAATTATCTACATTTAATTTATGCAGACTTTTATCCGCTGAATCAACTGCAAATTATAGTATAACAGTATCATAATGTTAAAAAAAATGCTAAACACAATTATATCAGATGAAAAACAAACTACAACATTTTTTTCTAAAAATACACAAAAATATTTTTTCTTGCGGTTGATTATGTCGAGACTGCCTTAGCGACCCCCTGATTTCAACGACTCCCGTCTTAGACTCAGTCTTATCCGACCTTGTTTCAGTCCGCCCAACGCATTTTCCTATATAAATGGACTGATTTAAACGACTCCCTGTCATATGTGACAAGCGACCCTAATTGTCTGGTCCCAACTCGCTGTGTTGTCGGTATTTAACGACTTTCACACCTTTCGAATTATCGGTCAGACGTGTTTTACAACTTTTATGCCGGTCCCCCATTAAATACATCGGTGACAACATACCTAAACAAGGGAAGTAACAACGATTACCATAACAACCGCCAATGCTTTTTCTGGCGAGAAGTAAACAGCTGATTAAACAAAAATGGCAGACACAAAGAAAAAAAGGGTTGTTCTTACATTAGAGCAGAAAATAACTGCAATAAAAAAGCTTGATCAAGGAACTCCGGCCTATAAAATTGCATCGGAGATGGGGGTTGGAAAAACCCAAATACAGTCATTGCGGAAACGTAAGGCGGAGCTCATGACTGATTACGAAAATAATGTTCCTGCAGAATCAAAAAGACGTCGTTATCTTACTGGAAATGAAGAAATAAATGAACTGACTTTGAAATGGGTATTAGATGCTGTATCTAGACGAATTAATGTTACTGGTCCACTTATTCAGGCAAAAATCTGGAAACAAAGGCGCTTGATTTTGCAAAATGTTTGAATAAACTAGATTTCAAAGCTTCGAAGGGCTGTTTAGAAATTTTTAAACAGAGAAATAATCTTGTCTATGGAACTATGAGTGGTGAACGAGGGGATGTAAACATAAAATGTGTAGAAGACTGGAAAAATAAATTAAATGAACTGTGCATTGGATATAAAGCAGAAGATATTTCAAATATGGAGGAGACTGGCCTTTTTTTTTAAAGACACATCCCGTCAAACATTTCATTTTAAGGGTGATGATTGTGCCGGAGGCAAGAGATCGAAGGAAAGAATTACTGTTCTTTTATGTGCTAGTTGTTCAGGAGAGAAATTTAAACCTCTTGTTATCGGAAAAAGTAAAAACCCTAGATGTTTTAAAAACATAAAAACTGAAAACTCGCCTGTACATTACTCTTATAATTCAAAAGCCTGGATGAACAGTTATATTTATGAGGACTATCTAAAAAAACTTAATCAAAAAATAAATCACAGCGCAGACATGTGTTACTGTTTGTGGATAATGCCCCATCACACCCTGAACTACAGTTGAGCAATATTTCAGTGAAATTCTTACCACCAAATACTACATCATTTACACAACCTATGGACCAGGGAATAATACAGTCAGCAAAGTTGAAATTCCAAAAGCGCCAGGTTTGTACATTTTATTTCTTTATAAATGTATCATTCATTAAATGCTTCACTTAAAAAAAAATTCTTAGCAAACATGGAACATCTTTCTAATCTTAGAATTAAGTCTTATATCCTAATTAAACTAAACTGTACAAAATATTTTTTTTTATTTCAATATCTTTATATCATTTCAATTCTGTTTATAGATAATTCATATGGTGAAAGAGATGGACAGACAACCTGCAGTGTGAGGACCTGACCTATTAAAACAGATTAACATTTGAGATGCCATTTACTGGATTAACAACTCGTGGCAGGAAGTACAAGAATCCACAATCCAGAAATGTTTTCAAAAAGCAGGTTTCTATTTGATATCACCTGAGGAAAATTGTGTTTCACAAGTTGTACCCAATACTGAAGCAGATGATGATATTCCTCTGATTGTACTAAAACTGTCATATGATCTTTTTTGATGTTCTTTTTGTGATCTTGTCACCATAGATAAAGGTATACAAACATGTGACACAAATGAAACTGATTGGGAAAGGCCAGCTATTGATATTTTAAATGAATTAAACCAATGATGTGAAAGTGATAGTGATGAGGACATTGATGACAGTGATCATTCAAGTTCAACCAATAAGCCCTCAATTGCTGATGCAACAAACATGATAAATCAATTAAAAACATTTGCTCTTCATTCAGGACAATCCACAGTGCTTAACTTAGTATCAAAACTTGTTGATGAACTGTCTTCTTTTGTGAGCAAAAGCAAAGAGCAATAAAAAATTACTGACTTTTTTGAACGACCCCAGTGATGTGCAATAATTTTCTTTAACAAAAAACAGTGTAAGTCATATGCAGTCATTTTTATATAGTTTTAGCAGATTTTAAACATGAACATGTCTATTCAGTAGCATTTAATTATTTTATCATGTAGAATTTATGCATAAAATGATTTTTTTTTAACTCTGTATTTTTCATATAATTATTCACCAATATTTTATTACAGATGTACAGTATCTTTTAAAGAAGTCTTTTAAAATAGAGAAAGTTTTATCAAATGTATATATTTTACAAAATAAGTCTTAAGATCATCTTAAATATATTAGATGTATGCTGTTTATCAAAGTAATAAATATATAACTTATAATATATCTGTGTCTTACTCATGTTGCTAAATTAATGTAAACACAAGTTCAGTCAAAAATAGTTGAGACTGGATTTAAAGACTCCCTGTCATATGTGACCTTTTTTGTGAAGTCCCACAGAAGGTCACATATGACAGTCTCGACTGTATTTAAATCCTGAAAGAGTGAAGAATGTATAATAAAAAAAAACGTATGTTTGCAAACTACTGACATTTTATATATATTATATCTTATACAAACATGTTTTTTTCAGAGTCATACAAAAAATGTTTATCTTAGTTGGCATAAGATCAGCCCAATCCTTATAAGTAAGTAAGTAAATTTTATTATAGTGACACTGTGTAATGCACAATATAAGAAACGTACATATAATAAATTATAACACTCGGTCACGTATGGCTTATAAATCACTTTAAACTATATGTACAATTTATACAATTATAAATCTCATGTCTATATACAACAATACTAGTCCGACACCATTTTATAACTATCTAATAAGTTATAATAAAGGCTGAAAACACATTTACATTTGTTTCTCACACATGATTCCCATTTAAAGTTCACATATTGTGTCATTCCAATCCCAATCTATATCTTTGTATAAATGTAAACAATTTTCACGCCTGTATCCATTTGGCTCGATTGGACCCCAATTACTAAAAACAATTCTTGCTTTGCTGTTTTCCCAGATCCACGATCCTTCGTTCTGCAGGTCACTCCCTCCTATCCATACCCCATAACTACCTGCGAACATTGATTTTGATAGATAAGTGATAAATGTATTTTCATTGTTGTCTTCAATTTGAACCAAGAAGCCGTCTAAAGCTTTACAACAGTCAACTGCTTGCGACCAATTTACTGATTCTTTGCCTGTGAAATAAAACGAGTTACCGAAAATATACCACACATTTTGCGATAGATTCCTTTGTGCTTCAATGTGTCTTTCTTTAGTCATTACCTCATTCATTTGTACAAGCCTAGTTTCATAAGCTTTATTGGCTTACTTTGATTTCATTTATCTCATTTGTGATATTATTGAACATAACGATAATTTTGGCTTAAGTTATTTATAACTTTGGTCTCCAGTTCAGAAATTGATCTCCGTGCAATAGATTTATCTTCAGAAAGTGTGCGCTTCATAAAAACCCTCATCATGGCAATTCTTTCCCTTGTTGTCCTGGCATTTTATCTCTTCAAATTGTGGAATACTTCCTTCAGGTCAGCATAAGATGTGTTATATTTCATGTTCAATATCGCTATGTCTTCTCGAAATTCTTTTGAATCCTGGAACAGTTTTTCTTCCAGATTATCAACCCAGTTTTTAAGTCTTTTATAATTTGAACATTTTACAAATGCAGTAACAATAAAAACAAAAGTAAAGCAATCCAAGCGAAACATGTTGTGTTGTTGTAAACTCGTCAAACGCGTATTGGTAAATGAAACATAGCTTTGAAAAAGGTCGCTATATCTCTGCATTAACTTTAGGCCAAGCTTAGTAAAACACGTTTCTTCGTAATGTTTATTACATATTGCAGAAATAACCATTTCACTTGTTCATTTGCTATAACCATATAACCATCAAGACATCACTATTTTTTTTCAATCATTTAATATGTAAATGCAGTAAAATTATGCCTGTATATGTAAGGGCTGTTTTAAGTTCAAATCGTTAAAACAAAACGTTTGAAATATTTATGCAGGTTTGTACATTTTATCTAAAATAAGGAATTATTTAATATTGAATAAATAGTATTAATAAAACAGATAAAACAATCCCCGAACCAAAAGAGTCGATGAAAAGATTGGAACAATTCTCGATATTGATACTTAATTTTTGCGTGTAGTATTAACAAAACTTGTTGAGATACTTCTATTGCGTTTTAATTGGCCAGGCCAAAATAAAACACGTTTCATAACAATTATTTGTTTTTGCTATAAAAAACATAATTTAATTTACAAATTAATTTTCCGAAATAAAAATAAAATTACATAAATGAAAATAAAATAATTCAATTTGATTGCATTTGTTCGCTCCTCATTTTTCCCATAGTCCAATATTAATTCACATTAAATTAACAAATTTTTATGTACTTCATAAGGATCACCGCAAATGTATATTTTTGACCGTTTGAAGCAAAACTCGTTTTTGTTTTCTCGTTAAAGCGATAAACAATTTTCAATACATTTTGTTTACACAGTAGCATTCTTATTTTTTTCGATTCAGAGTGTACAAAAATTATACAATCATGCAGCATTTTACCTTAGTTTATTGATATTTAAATATGGCAACAAAAAGACAATTTTGTATCTCGCAATGCTTCTTTTATAACATGTAGGGTATGTAAGTTCATCTCCTTGACATATAACTCAATAAAGCATTATCATATTAATATTATAATATTATTGTGACAAGCGTTTATTAAATGTACTTGTAGGAGCATTTTTCAGTCCTAGATATGCATGTATATAATCCATCAAGCATAAGTTACCTATAAACAAACCTACCTACAAACCGCTGGGCCGCCAACTTAAGAAAATTGATAAAATATGTTTTCTTCAAAATGAATTTTCCTGTACATACGAGTATATCCTCTAACTAACTTCAAGTAACAAGAATTTTCGTTAGGATATCATTTATTGCCGTTTTATTTATTTCTACAACATTTAAATTTAGGCGATCAAGCCGCTGGGTTGCTAGGCCGTCAACTTCAGGCCGCTGGGCCGCTAGACTGCCAACTTCACACCGACAGGCCGCTGGACCGCTAGGCTGCCAACTTTTCGTCGTCAGACAGCTGGACCGTTAGGCCGCCAAAGTCACGCCGCCAGACCGCTCGACCGCCAAATTCACACCGCTAGATCGCTAAATCGCCAACTTCACACATCTGAACCAAAAGCGTGTTACTTGAATGAAAATTAATTTTGCAGTAGTTGTATCGGAGGATATTATATTTTATAACAAGTTATTTTATTATATCTTGTTTGTAGTTGAAGTAAACCAACTTCCATGGAAACAGAAAAAAGCCGGTCCTGAACTGACTGTAAACATGTTTAACATATTTTTATGTGAAACTTTTTTCTCAAATGAGAGATAGGGATCTGTTTATTCCGAACATCCTGTTCCATAGCCAAAGGCCAAACACATTGTTTTATCATCTAGTAACCAGTTTGATTCTTCAATTTTACGAGTTATCCTGTACGCTGAAATCATTACGAAACATATTATAAGATGAGTTACAGTTTCAGTTTTTATTTGGAAAATCGGCATATTTATCATACCTTTGGCCAATTAAACAAATACAATTGACGAATGTTGCTAAGACATATAGCATCATTTACAATGTACAAGATAAACAAATAAACATATAAGCAAACATGTACATTTACAAAATTTAAGAAGCAGACATATCTTCCTAAACTAGAAAGCCTCATATTTGTATTTTGCAGTTTTATACAGCTTACATTCACTACTATAAGACATAATATTTACATATTTTTTACATTAGGCCAAGAATATAGGTAGATAAAAGCAATAGACAAGAGTATAAGATTGCATATTTTTAGAAAGAAAAATCAAGTTTTTGTCAACAAACTTCTGATATTCATTAATAAGTATCTTAACAAAAAGGTTAATAATACATGCAGTAAATAAGTAACTTTATCGAGAATTTTTCCAATCATTTTATCGACTCTTTTGGTTTAGTAATTATCTTTCCTTTCTAATAACACTAGTCATTTAATATCAAATAATTCTCTCTTTTAAATTAAATGTACATCATAAATATTTCAAACGTTCTGTTTTTTCGATTCGAACTTAAAACAGCCCTAACATACAGGCATAATTCTAATGCATTTACATATAAAATGAATTGAAAAAATAAGTGCTGTCTTGGTGGCTATAGCAAAGGAACAAGTGAAATGGTTATTTCTGCAATATGTGATAAACATTACGAAGAAACGTGTTTTACTAAGCCTGGCCTAATATGCAAGGACATAAAGACTTTATTCCTCAAATCTTTGATTCAATTACCAATACAAATTTGACCAGTTTACAACGACACAACATGTTTCACTTAGGTTGCTTTACTCTTGTTTTTATTGTTACTGCATCTGTGAATTGTTCAAATTATGAAAGACTTAAACACCGGGTTAATAATCTGGAAGAACAACTGTTTCATAATTCAAAAGAATTTCGAGAAGACATAGCGCTATTGAACTTGAAATACAACACATCGTATGCTGACCTGAAGGAAAGTCTTCCACAACTTGAAGAGAGAAAAAGCCAGGACAACACGGGAAAGAATTGTCATGATGAGGTTCATGACAGCTTGGTTTTTATGAAGCGCACACTTTCTGAAGAAAAATCTATTGCACGGAGATCAATTTCTAAACTCGAAACCAAAGTTATGAATAACTTAAGCCAAATTATCGTTATGTTCAATGATATCAAAAACGAAACTAGGCTAGAACAAAAGAATGTGGAAAATACTGAAGAAACTTGTAACCTCAAAATTGATAAAATTACAGAGGAGATAATGCGAATGTCTGAGATGCTTTCAAGACACGTTGAAGCACAAAGGATTCTATCGCAAAGCTTATGGCACATTTTCGGAAACTCATTTTATTTTATCGGCAAGGAATCATTAAATTGGTCGCAAACAATTGACACTTGTAAAGCTTTAGACGCCTACTTGGTCCAAATTGAAGACAGCAATGAAAGTAAATTTATCACTGACCTAGTAAAACCAACATTCGCAGAAAGTAATGGCTTCGGAGTATGGATAGGAGGGAGTGACCTGCAGAACGAAGGATCGTGGATCTGGGAACATAGCAAAGCAAGAATTGTTTTTAGTAATTGGGGTCCAAACGAGCCAAATGGAAACAAGCGCGAAAACTGTTTACATTTATACAAAAGTAAAGGTTGGGCTTGGAATGACGCAGGCTGTCATGCTAAAATGGGATTCGTATGTGAGAAATAAATCTAAATGTGTTTTCATCTTTATTATTACTTATAAGATGGTGTCGGGCTAGTTTTGCTGTGTATATAGGCATGAGATTAATAGATATCAATGTGATTTTTATGACATGAATCAACTATGATAAACATAGTTTTTGTGAATGTCTCTGAAAGAATGTTTGTTTTTGATAAAATGTATATAAAATGTCATTATTTTTCAAACATACGACTCTATTGGTATACAAACTTTGTTTTCGTTTCATTATACATTCTTCACTCTTTCAGGATTTAATTAACATACATACAACCGCAGGAACAATACTTTTACGTATTTTATAGAAATATTTTTGTATGTTTTTCATCTGTTTAACAAAATAATACAATAATTGTAATTATGACTTACGTAGAGCTTAATTAGCATACAAACAACAGCAAGAACAATATTTTTGCGTATTATAAAAATATTTTTGTATGTTTTTCTTCTGATATTATTTTGTTTAACAAAAAAATTACTGTTAACATGACTTGCGGTTAATACAGTGGAGAACATTCTGCAAGACTTTAATTAAGATTATTCTTCACTTCCTTGTTCACTTAGATTTAAAGATCATGGACAAGGTCAGGACCAGATATAAAAACTGAAATGTTCTCCATTCTTTAGTCTCATAAAGTAAACATATGTATATTGAGTAGATAAATTTGAACTTGGAATAGAATGGTTATGGTAATTTGGAATAAACATGTTGATTATTATTTAATAAGATGTTTGAATTCACAGTTGATACAAATATTAAACCTTGAGTCTAAAATTGATCCTTTTTGATCCGATTTTTTTTGTTTATTTAATTCCAAAATAGGTTTTTTGTACAAGTCAGGATTTCTTTTACATTTTGTTTATGCCTAGTAAATTGAAAATAAAATTAGATAAATTAAAATGTTATAATTATAATATGGAAATAAAATCAGACTCATTTGATCCTGATCCTAAACTTATCTTAGTGAATAATTATTTTGGTAGACACTAAATCTTTGATGTTACACTGATGTTATGAAATGTTTGCTCTGCATTGTATATGCGCCTTATTTCATTTTACATTATTAGATGTATTGACATAATTGAGCCGCGTCACGACAAAATCAACATAATGCGTTTGCGACCAGCATGAATCCAGACCAGCCTGCCTATCCGTGCTGTCTGATCAGGATCCATGCTGTTCGCTATCGGTTTCTCTACTTGTTATAGAGTTGGTAAGCGAACAACATGGATCCTGATCAGACTGCGCGGATGTGCAGGCTGGTCTGGATCCATGCTGGTCGCAAACGCACTATGTTGGTTTTGTCGTGACGCGGCTCATATAGTTTAATACTTATTTCAATTACTTTACTGTAACAGTTATAAAACAGGCCTTGAAATTGCATTGGTTAGTTAACAATCTATTTCTAAGCATTTATTCAATTAACAATACTAAACAAATTTATTTTATTTGATATCAGTCCTTGTATTGACATATTAACAGAGGTTGGACACTTCGTAAAGGTTTTCTCAATATGATAAATGACTTAAAAATTGACTTGCACTTGAAATGGGCTATAACGTTTGAATATCTTGATAATATATACTAGGACTGTTGCTTACATGAATACATTTAAAAATGTATATGTCATGCAATGAAAACGGTCTTGTTTCGGTAATTAATTTGATATTTCATTTTTACATGTTTTGTTATCATTTAAAAATTTTGCTTAACGGTAAATGTTTTATGTTTCAAATTTGCCAAAAGCACACAAGTATTTTGTTTCAATGTTTGCTGTTGTATTTTAATGTAATAATAAATATCAAAATATATCCTATAGATATGATAAGCTTAATAGCCATCTGCTCATTCAAAAATGTATTTTGTAAATAGTGTTCACTTGTTAAAGGTCATGTTGATAAAATATGTTTAAACCAAAAAATATCCTGACGAGAAAAAACTTAAAATTCGAATATTATAGGCCGCAAAAACGGTACAGATGCGAATGTATTGTGAATGTTGCAAGCTCTATCTGATTAAGCTTGTCCATAAAAATCATACCATTCAGGGATATCTTAAAGTGTAGCGTGTCTTAAAACATTACACTGTTTTAAAATTACACATATCTTAAACTCTTAATGTGTTACATTTTTTTAAATGGCACGTATCTTAAAATGTAGTTTATATTAACATGAAGCGTAGCTTAATGTGCCGCGTAACATAGCTTATCATAAAGTGTAGCGTATCTATTACTAAAGTGTTGCGTATTTTTTAAGTGTAGCTTATCTTAAATCTAGTGTAGCGTATATTAAAGTGTTTAATATTTAAGTGTAGAAGTGTATCTTAAAGTGTAGCGTTTATTTAAGTTCAGGGTTCCAAAAAGTGTTAAGAATAAGAGTTGGGTACAGCTTAAAGTAAAGCGTATCCTAAAACGTTGTATTTCTAAAACGTTGCATTTCTTAAAGTGAAGCGTATCTAAAGGCGAGTAACTTTTGACGTTTCAAATAACGTTAGTTGTTTGAAACCATCATAATTTGTGTGAAGTACATTCGCCTAATTGAATTGTAGTGCTTTCGTCATCAGTTAATTTTCATATTGAATAAAAATTAAGTAGGAATACTGGATTGAGTTTCGTCATATTCGATTTATTTCGATATTCTGTTCAAGAACAGTCTCATTTAACGACCCTGGGATCCAAATATTTTATTTTTTTATTTTTTAGTATGTAACCAACTTTAAGATATAATTGTTCTTTAGAATTTTGATTGAATGGTGTTATGTTATTTGCAACAAGCAATTCAGAATAGTGTTGTCATTTAAATCTTTGTCCAGGTATGTTGTGTAAGAAAATGTGCTCGTGTGAAAATGCTGCAAGAAAACATTTTTTATGAACAATATTTACATGTGTTCTTAGAATTCTGTTTCGTAGAACTTTATATATATTCTCAAATATTTTCCACATATTCTGATGTAATAGATCATATACAAATAAAGAAAGAAAACCTTTATTTGCTTGCTTTTATTGAAATGTTGTTTATTTGTTTAAACCACTATTTGATACTGGTAGATAATAAATATAAGCTCCCTTAGGGAGAGTATGTAGTCTCCGAATTGCCCGTCCTTCCGTCCGTCCGCATTTTCTTGCCCAGGGCATAACTCTGAAACTACAAGAGGTATCAATTGAAACTACAAGAGGTTTCAACAAGAAACTTTATAAGTAGAAAGATCTCTTTGAGTGGAAGTGCAGTGCACAATAACCGTAACTCTGCCTTGTCTTATTTGGAACTATTGCCCTTTTTCAGTTTTTACCTTTATTCTACCTATTCGGACAGCATGACCCGATTCGACCGGCTCATATTTGTTGAACAAAAGTCAATCAAACATCGACCGAGTCCAGCTGGATTAGAAACACAGGTCCCTTGATTGCCTTTTCAGAAGCTAACCACTACATCACTATGACATTAAAGCGTTTTTCGTGCATTCTAAAGTGAGTTTAGCTCTTACGATATTGTGACGTAATATTGACTACCAGAGCGACAAGTTATCTATAGCTTCGTATCATTGTTATGGACACATTTTCTTAAGATGATTTCGTATAAGACAAACAACAGTTTGTATAATATCATCGCAGCTCATAAATAAAAGTCATGGGTGAAAAAAGTGAAATAAAATATCGGCTAGGTTAAGCCGGGTTCCGAAAAAAAGGGTTCCGCTCCAGTATCCTAAACCACTACACGTTATCGCAACCACAGTAAATCATATAACAAACTTACAATACCTTATTCTCACTTTCTTTCGTATATATGATAAACTGTAAGGAAATGCGAAAAGACCAACACTTAAATACATTTTTTAAGTGCTCCAAATTGAAAAAATCATATTCTACTTTTTTCTTAGGTAACTTATGCTTGATGGACATGCATACCTGTAAACCTAGGACTGAAGATTGTTATAAAATAATAACATATAAATAAACGCTGGTCACTTTCACAATAACAATATTTTCATAACATGATAATATTAAGGCGAGGGTCAAAATAAAATATGTATATAAGAACGCCTTTCGGTGTCAAAGATTTTTAG